>NW_027397153.1:2183757-2225825 GCF_003265705.2 Callorhinus ursinus | reverse complement strand
TCTCTCTCTCTCCCCCTCCTCATTCTCTCTCCCCCTTCTCTCCAACCATTGTCTCTCCCTTTCTCACCCCTCCTTCTCCACGACCCTGGCTCCCTCCCCTCTGTAGCACCCATGACCCATTTCTCCCCCAAACCACGTCTCACAACTTCCTACCTTCTTCAGTGTTGCCTCTTCTCTCCCTTTAGTTGCGGAGTCTGTTCTGACAGTTTTCAGGTCAATTTCTGTGGGATTTAGGATGATTTGATAGTTACATAGCTGTGTTCCTGGGATGAGACAAACCTAGGGTCCTCCTATTCTGCCACCATCTTCTTCTCAACCTAAACTTTATTTTAATTAAAATTTTTCTTCATCAGATATTTCTCAAATTGCAAATGGAATGTACTTTTTGCAGTATGTGAGACAACATACTGTATCTGTATATTCCCACCATAAAACCCACATTAATGCTCTACTTTTCTCCACATTCATATAAGTATTCACATACATACACTTGTGCACAAATTTAACACACACATCTTTGCATCTTTGTTTTTCTTACTCAGAAAAACCTCAAAACATCCTACCAAGTCAACTAATATTGCTCCAATTCACTATTTCTTAAAATACCACATAATAGTCTATGGCGTTAGTGCATGCTAAATCATTCAGTTAGTTCCTTTATTTGGAGAGTGGAGAGTCATTCCCAGCTTTGGGACCTCATGAGCAAAGCTACAGTAAATCATTTTTTGGGGTATTTATCTAGGTACTAAGACTCTTATTTCCATGGCATAGGGTGAGTGGCATTTTATATTTTCCATCAGATAAGAGGATACATTACTTTTGCAATTTGCAAAACATTTAAAGACCTGTTTTTATTTAAAAACGTTATTCAATATCACTAGTGTGTTATATTGGGTTTCTGAGTAATAGACTCTTACGAGGAGGGATATTTGCGTTCAAGAGGCTGACTGGGAGTGCAGTGGGAAACAACACCTCCAAGGCGGGAGGGAAAGGTGGTGGGCTGGACTGAACAAAGGGAGAAGGTGAAATGCAGTGCAGTTGCAACAGATTCCTCATCTGATCCTACCAGGAGCTGGGATGGCTCTTCAGAATTGTCCAGAATTGAGGCTAGGGGCCTGGGCCTTTGTAATCCTCTCCCAGTCAGTCATTGGATGCTGGCTGCCCTTGGGCAAGATACATTACCTTGAGGGAGGCAACTTTTAGGCCGTGGGCAATTCTCAGAGAAGATTGTAGCTGTGAGCATTTCAGCAGCCAAGACTACACTGGCAGCTGGGAAAATAAGTGCCTTGGTCCTAAAGGGGTATCTAGGCAGGGCACCACAGCATTCACCACAACCAGTAATTAAAAAATCAAGTGAAAACAATACCTAACATTACCGAATGCTGGAAAGAAGCCAATTAATCAAATCAATTTGCTGGAAGCCAAATTTTAAAATGACCAATCCACCAAATTATTCAGGATTACAGCCTCACAGAGTCTAGGTGTATTTTTATTTAAAAGGTGATGCTGGACTGGCTTCCCAAGCAGCTGTACAACTTGCATTTCCCTCCACAGTATGAGAGACCCAGAACCAGTTAATCTTGTTTTGCTGCCAGCATTTCTGTTAATTTTTCTATAAAATAAATGTGTCAAGGAGTCCAGTATGAGGCAGTAGGGAAGGGCCTGAACTCTGTTAGAGGGGAGAATGCATGCTCAGTTTAAAGAACTTGAAATTCAATCCTTTAAAAGACTACTATGTTGGCCAAACAAAATATATCTGCAGGATTTGGCAAAAGAACTGCTAGGTTGAGACCCCCCCCCCCGACTTAAAAGAAATATGTATTGTGGAATAGAAAATTGTGTAGCTAAGGGAATGGAGACTTGTTTAATAACAAAGGGAGAGCAAGAATGATTAATGTAGTCACCTGTGATACTGGTTTTAATTTGGGGCAAAATTAGAGTTTGCAGAGTGTTGATCTTATGAACAACCAGTATTTTATTTAATAAAAATATTTTCCTCAAAATCTGTGGAGTAGATATCTGTTATAGAACAGGTACTTTAAGTAAAATGCATTCAAATTATGCCTTTAGCACTCTTGAATTATAAACTTCTAGGCAAGAAGCACAACTTTTCTCCTACAAAATTGTTTTCTTTTTTCTTAAGGATTTTATTCATTTCTCAGAGAGAGAGAGAGAGCATGAGAGAAAGAGATCATGAATAGAGGGGAGGGTCAGAGGGAGAAGCAGGCTCCCCACTGAGCAGGAAGCCTGACACAGGACTTGATCCCAGGACCCTGAGATCATGACCTGAGCCAAAGGCAGATGCTTAACAACTGAGCCACTCAGGTACCTGTTTTCTTTTTAAAATAGAAATCCCTGTACTCTGTTTATTATTATTATTATTTTAAATTTTATTTTATTATTTTATGTTAGTCACCATACAATACATGATTAGTTTTTGATGTAGTGTTCCATGATTCATTGTTTTCGTATAATACCCAGTGCTCCTTGATACTTATATTAGATGGGTGATGGATATTAAAGAGGACTCTTGTGATGAGCACTGGGTATTATATGTAAGTGATGAATCACTGAATTCTACTCCAGAAGCCAATATTACACTGTTAACTAAAAAATTTAAATTAAAACAAAAAAACACAATACTTTCTATTAGATACTATGCTACAACTTGGAGTTCAATAGTGTACTCTGGGCAAAGACCTTACATATTAGTGGAAGAGATCTACAAAGCCAACAAGAAAACAGAAGAATAATTGCTATAAAGGAAACAGGCAAAAGATTGAGAGGCAGACATCATGTAAAAAGCATGTCTTCTGCTAGGGAGAACAGAGTGAATAATAGAGAGCAGGAGTGAGAATGTTGTGAAAATAAAAATATATTTCTAGAGCCCATCTCGACTCAGTCATTGACTAGCTTTATGACCTTGGACAAGCCATTTAACAGCTTCCTGGCTTGAATTTCTTATTTCTAAAGTGTGTTACCAGTGTCTACCTCAGAGGTGTGAAAATTAAATGAGTTATCAAATGTAAAGTTCTTAGAATGTTGCTTGGCACATAGTAAGTACTCAGTAAGTTAGCTTTCCTTATAGAGTTGGTATATAAATTGGAGTCATCAGCTGAGAATGAAATTATAAAATGAAATGCAACGTAAGGCAACATTTTAAAGAAATTGCATGGGTTTATTATATAAGAATGGTGCTTTCTGCAGTCCCATCTACCATTGCCCTCTTTATACTTGGTGCTCTAGAAATAGCAAAAATTTCTAGGACACACAATGCTGTTTCAAACCCATATGGTGTTTCCTGAGCCTAGAATGCCTTCTTTAGTCCACTTTTCTTACCCCCAACATTGTGGGTCATCTTTCACATTCGAGGTCACCTATCAATGTCCTCCAAGAAACCATATCTGCCCCTTCTTCCTCTCACGTAGTCTATTCTATTACTCCTTCCATATGAGATCTGCACATTGTAAATAATGGACTTTTGTGCTCCAACACTGTATTCTGATTTGTTTCCATTGCTGTTCCCCATAAGAAGTTGTGAATGTCAAGGACAGGGACTTCGTGTCACACCCATCTCTATTTTCAAGTTTAACACAGCAAGTAATGTATAGATTTTCAATAAATATTGAGTGAATGAGTGAATAAATATTTTCATTGGCATTGTTCATAATCGTTGGTTAACTTCCAGCAATTACACAGATACATAGTTAAATTAATACTGCAGTAAAGAGAAAAGCAGGCAATGAAATCGCCTACGAGAAATAATAGTAGCTGAAAAAAGTAGTAAACGTTGATTGCTAGCTCTTTGTACTTAATACTTAATCCACTTAACAATTCTATTAGAAAATTCCAGTTATGATTCATGTTTTCAGAAGTAGAAAATGAGGCTTGAAGTTAAGCTACTTGCCCCAGATCATAAGCTAACCAAGTGGGTGGAGCCAAAAATATCTCCAAAACCATTTCTTGCTTTGTTAGACTACTTGAGCTTTTGCAAGCTATAGTAACATTGTTTTAGAATCATATTTGAAATTTTTTATAATTGTAGAAGTATTCTTAAAGTGTTATGGTCAAATTTGAGAATACTCCGTCTCAAATTGAGGACACACAACATACTTTAGCACATTAAAAACTCTAAAGTCCTATAATAAAGGGCTTAATTGCTTTTTTTTAACAGTTTAATTGACAGATTTTTTTTTTTTTTCATGAGAACACTAAAAAGAGGGTTCTAGTCACCAGTTCCACTGTAGTGGAGATGGTTTCCTCACACATTCAACAAGCAATCTGATACAACTGGTTATCCTACAATTTAACTCAATTCTTACTATCTGCCCTGAGAGAGTATCCTGTTCCACAGGTAAAGGGCTCAGTTCTACAGGACTCCCCCACCCCTTCAGACACTAATCAAAAAGCCAAGTTACCATTTGTGCTTTTGACCAACCAGCTACAAATCAGAAGTTCCTATAACCCCTCCTTCCTTGGGTTCAATTAATTTGGTACAGCAGTTCACAAAACTCAGCGTTTTCTTTATTAGAACACTAGTTGATTATAAAAGGATTAAACTCAGGAATAGCCAAATAGAAGAGATGCGTAGGGCAAGGCATAGGGGAAGGTGTACCACTTTCCCAGCACCTCTGCGTGTTCACCAACCCAACCCAGAAGCATTCTGAACCCCGTCCTTTTGGGTTTGTATGGAGGCTTCATTACATGGGCATGACTGATTAAATCATTGGCCATTGGTGATTGATTCAACCATCAGCCCCTCTCCCCTCCCTGGAAATGGGGGTGGGACAGTTCCAACTCTCTATTCATGGTTGGTTCTCCGGCAACCAGCCCCAGTCTTAGAAGTTTTTTTAAAAGTCCCCTCACTTAACATAAACCCAGTCATGGTGGAAAGGCGCTTGTTATGAATAACAAGACCTTCACGGTTCTGATGCAGTTTTAGGAACTGAGGACGAGACCAAATACTATAACAGGATGCTCCCATTATCCTTACTGTTCAGGAAATTCCAAGGACTTGGGGAGTTATGAGCTGGGAGCCATGGACAAAGACCAAAATCATATAAGAAGTATATATTTGGTTATTCAGCTGACCAAAATATATTTCTCATAAATCCCAATATTGCAAATACCCATTCATATTTTAAAAAGCTAGGATTCTGAGGAATACACTTTGGGAGGTGCTCACTAATCTACGGAAATCACAAAATTTAGTCTCATGATGCTGTATAAAATATGCTGAGTCTGTTTAGTTCCTAAACTTTTCCACAATGTTCCTGCCAACTGGAATCCTTTGGGTAGGAATAAGGCAGGGGTAAGGTTAGGCTGTGTGCGAGGAGGTGATGACACTTTACATAAACCCAATTTTGTGTGCATTGCTGTCAGCAAAACTTTAAGTGTACAGTTGACCCTTGAACAACACAGGGGTTAGGAGTGCTGACCCCCGCATAGTCAGAAATCCATGTATAACTTTTGATTCCCCCAAAGCTTAACTACTAATAGTCTACCGTTAACTGGAAGCCTTACCAATAGCAGTTGATTAATACATATTTTGTACATTATATGTATTATGGTGTATTCTTGCAATACGTAAGCTAGAGAAAAAAAATGTTAAGAAAATTGCGAGGAAAATAGATTGACAGTATTGTCCTGTATGTATAGAAAAACAGATAAGTAGACTTCCATAGTTCAAACCCATGGTGCTCAAGGGTCAACTGTATATGCAGAGACAAAGAATGCTTACCACATTGTGTTTGGTGACAATGACAATGCAGTACTTAGGTAGAATGTGCCCCTATTAGAAAGCATTCATTTAGGTTTTTAATATTCATTATTCTTTAAATTGAAAAATGTGTATATCTCTGCAAAGAACTAATTTATATTTCAAGCTGCACATACATGGGACAAATGACAGAGCTGACACTTAGAAAAACTCCATTAGTGAAGAGAGTGAATCTGTGCACATTTTGTAATTTGCACACTTCTGGATTTCCTGATTAACCATCTTTTAATTGAATATTGCCACATAATATTAGTGCCTACATTTAGGTTTATAGTTGTGTTGGCACCAAGTACTACTACTTAGCCTTGAACTAGTGAAGGAAGACTAGGTGTGGGCTTTATATCTAAGTGATGCATTTGCACCAATAAAGGCCAAATTATGCCATGGCATGTTGTACAAAGTAAGAGTTGAGAATGGCTTGACAATAGAAAAGTGGTGGGAAAAAATTGAGACCTCATACAGTCCTTGGTATCATAGGTATTATAAAGCCCAGAGATGTGGGCCCCGACAGTCAGTATTGTATACATGTTTCATACAGTGGTCTTGTTTCCACAGATCTTATGACTTTATTGTCACTTAACTACATATTTTATTTTGTTTTACAGTACTGCAAGAGCTATCAGAACAAGTTTGTACCTAGTTTTGTTTGTACATGTTTAAGTAACATTATAATAAATTTAAAGTCCACAGCAAGGATCTGATGTAATCTAAAATAGCTAATTACGGTTTTCTAAATAGAAGATGGTGAAAGATGTCAATCCTATAGGTCAGAGATCCTCAAGGAGGACAGTTTGGAAATGTGTGGTTGTGTGGTTTTGTGGTTGTCAACAAAACCTGGGGGCTGCTATAATCAACTACCGTGCTTTAGAAGACAGTGGCTAAGTGTGCTGCAAATGCTCAGAATAAACTTGAAAAACAGAATTGTCTTGCCAAAAATGTCAATAGTGCTTCGTTAGATTAATTCTTACATCGTTTTGGGTACGGTATTGTTAGAGATAAGTTTTAGCCCGGCTCTAGCCATTGCACTGGGCCATATAATCCATACATATTGATAAAGTTAATTCATATATTGGGGCCCACAATATAGGGGCTGCCCTATCAGTGGCCTGGCCCACATCAGAAATCTAAACCTAAGTCAGCCTGCACTTCCAAGAAACCCCTGTCAACGAATCATAACATGCACCAATCACAATCCTCCAAATCAGCTTCAGCTCGGTCACCTTCACCTAGAAAACAGGACCTTTCTAAGGAAATCCCTGACCTCTGAGCCCACCATGCCCTGTTTCCACAGTGCCTCTTCAAGCATTCTATAAAACTTGCTCCTGCCCCAAATCCTTCCAGAACAGCCTTTCCTGCTTGAGGCACTGTGCTCCCCCAATCCATGGATAGTTTTCCCTTGAAGAAGGGCTATCAAACTCATCACTAAATTGTATTTTTGTCATTTGACCATTTTTATGCCAATCTGCCTCCTTGCTTTAATATTCTCCCATTCTATTTTCCCCTTCATTCACAATTCTTTCTTTCTTTCCAACCTTGTTACATAAAGGATCCAAGTGTGTTGGTGTGTGTGTGCATGTACCGGTTTAGCTAAGCAATTATCTCAATTGGACTGGAATTACTTGGTTTAGGTCTCTAGAACTACTTCACTTTTTTATAGTTTTGGTCTTTAGGTCTGTATTTGTTTATAAATGCCATAATCAATTTTGTCTAAGAGATTATGACGTTTTTCAGTCCTTCACAGGCACAGCTCAGGGTTCATTTTCCCCCCGTTTTATTTGCATACAGTACAAATTTCTTAATCTTTCTTTGCCTCAATTTTATGGTCTATAAAATGGAGAAAAGGCATAGGCCTCATAGTTTTGCTGTGAGAATTATGAGAAATAAGTGAGTACATAGTTTAAGTCAATGACTACACATAGCAAGTGGTTAATAAGACTTAGCTATAGAAAGCTATATGTGTTTTTCCCAATGAATACATTTGAATTTTTGATAGTGCCATTAGAAAAATGACTGACATTTTAGAGCTGAACAGGAAGGAGCACAGAGCTATTGATACATGGAGCAAAGTGAAACACAGAGAGTCACCAGCATCCAATATAGGCAGCTCTAGTGAGTCTTCTCATTTTCACTTAAATGCTTTCCTGCCTTACCACCCTTCTACCCTGGGGGTTGATTAAAAAAAGTTAAAGAAATTGGATGACAGCAGGGCTAATTATCTTTGAGACTATTATTTACATTTATTTAAAATTTAAGAGTTGAGAAAACAGGATAAGGGACCATTTATTTCTAACATTTAGAAATCACACCATATTTTATAAATGTAGAAATGACATTATTTTTTTTCAAAACCAGGACAAAAATTTATCATCTCTGATGTTTATCCACTGTAAATTTGAAAAGTAGCATGTCAATTGCAAGAACACATTTTTGATCATCTGTCCTACTCAGTGGCAGTTTTGGCCAAGAAAACATGGTTTATTTAGATCTTGTAAAGACATGTTTCTCCCTCCCCCAGAAATGTTTTGAAATGGGTTGCCATTAATCGCTAAGGAAGCAGAATTATGTTATTCTTCATATACTGCTTAACTCATTAAGCCATAATTTAACTTACCTAGTTTTTAAAGGGCTTGTAGTACTTACACATCAAAGTAGACAGAATCCTTCCTTTATGTTTTATAAAATCACCTATGGAAAACTGTGTTCTTGAAATTGACTTTTTTTGGATATACCAATCACAGTGGCCTGATAGCTGGCACATTTTCAGCGGTGTCACTGAATTTCTTTTGCATCACAAAGTTTAACCTACCCCTGAGCTTCCCTATATCATGCTGCCCAGCTGATTATCTTTGTTTCAACACTGTCATTAAGAAATATCATCTTGTTAGATGAACCAGAACCTTTCAAAAAGATTTGCTGTCACTCCTATGGTTTTTCTCCTTTGATGGGAAGGAAGATAAGATAAAGGCAAGAGGAAAAAAAGGAAGATCCCTATACAAAACAAATACCTTAGCTTTTTGCTCATTTCCATTTTTCTCTGAGATGTATTTACAGTTTGTATTTCTGGAAAGCCTTTTTCATTACATGCATAAACATGCTGTTTGTGGTTGGTTTGCTCTTTATGCTTATACTTTCTTGCCCTTGGCAAGAAATAAAAAGTGATTTTGCAGTTTTCTTCACTGCCTTTTTATGAGTATAAAAAAGTACTTGCTCTTAATATTTTTCATAGATCTTCTAGTAAGGCAGTTGTCCAATAAAACCTTTCCTCCCTGGGTTATTGATTTTTATGGTCACAACTAGGTAGGTAGGTAATTTCAGTCATTTGACAGCATATTAGGATGAAAGCAAAAAGGATATTTGCATGTTTTCCAATGTGCCTTGTATGCCAAATAAAGCAGAATGAATGCAAGCCTCAATCAATTCCTGATGTTTCCTTGCACACCAAAGCTTCTCTTGGAGCTGCTTAAGGAGTTAAAAAAAACTTAGGCACAGAGTTTGTCATCTGCTATTGCCCACAGTACAGGCAGCCCAAAGTAAATGCCAAGAGTTTTATTGGGTTCTTTTTCTCGATTTGTTATTGCATCTGGTCTCATTCATTGCACTAGATGTCAGTTGATGCAGACAGATAGAGGGAAGTGATTGAAACATAGATTCCAAATGGCAAAGTGGGAGGCTATCTGAAAGTATTTTATGTGTTTGTATTTGTTTCCTGAAGTTTAACGAACACACAAGGCAGGAAGGATTGACATAAAGCATGTTCCAACATGGGCTGCCAGGGAGTGCTTATGGGTCTGTTATATTAGCACCAAGTAGCAGGAACACCAGAGTAACAATACCTGTCTTCCCAACAATTCCCAATATAATTATCAGAGCACCTTCTGATGCTATCTATTTTCTTTGCACTACCTTGAATTGTTTGGGTCCTCCTCTTTGTTTATGTGCTTAGAATTCACCATCACTCACTGTTCTTCAGACTCTGCAATTCATTGGTTACCACCCGCCTCAGACAAGGGGATGCCCAATAGGATCCAATAGAAGGATGACGAGTAGACTCTATAGCATAAAGAGTCAAGAATATATCAGAGTCATGCTCTAGATGATATAATTTTCCATGCATACTGGGGGGGGGGATTAGAGGTGATGTAGAAAAACGGAAGCCCCGAGGAAGATGGAAGTAATGATCCTTTAGCTGCATGGATGAGGTAGACATCAGTGGTTACATTCTTAGTGATTCCAAGTGTTGTGTTCTGGATTCCATGTGAAAATTCTCCAGGGATATTTGGCATGTGTTTCCAACGTTTAATGCAAATTTTATTTGGATACTTCTGTGATAAGAGGGACTGTATTGTGCATATTTCATATAATCCTGGAAAATATGGGGAGTAAAGACTAGACTAACCACAATCCTATTCTTGAGGGTTATTATAAAATGCACTGAAAGAGCCAAACATACTTATAGTATAAATAGCAATGGCAGAACAAAGCCATCATGTTTTCTTAGCTCAGTGGCAGAAAGATTCAAATCTCTATTATTGTTGTGTATTAATACTAAGTATATGGCTACGGGCTCAACTCCCACATTTTATCAACTATTTAGATTCACACAAGGTAAGAAAGCTCTGTCTCTATTAAGGATTAAATCTGTAATTTATTTCAGAAATGTGTCCTAGGAGGGTGGGTAATACTATTGGATGGCCTAGTGAAAAATCTATCTCCATTGTTGAAAACTACCTGTAATGAATCTGGGAAAAAACTTGATTAGCAAATGGAGGGTTTTACCATTCCATGTCATCAATCTTATAGGAACTATCACAGAGAGATAGTGCAAATGGTCAGAAAGTACAAAACTCCCAGGGAAGCTTCTCTCCTCTCCCCCCCAAAATGGTGATGGACATGTTAACCATGGTAATCATTTTACAGTGTATAGGTGTATCAAATCACCATGTACACCTTAAACATATATAATTTCTATTTGTCGGTTATACCTCAATAAAGGTAGAAAATAATTTTCAGCTCATATTGAGTGATTATCCATCTTCCTTATCCATCTATTGATGGGCACTTGGGTTGCTTCCATATCTTGGCTATTGTAAATAATGCAATAAACATAGGGGACAGTCTCTTCAATAAGTGGTGCTGGAAAAACTGAACAGCTACATGCAAAAGAATGAAACTGGCCCACTTTCTAACACCACACACAAAAATAACCTTATAGCAAAAAACATTAATGAATTGATGTTAACTGTAACATGTATATAATTTAAGGGTAAAATTCACAGAATTTTGTTTTGTTTTTATTTCCCCCTAAAAGTTAAGTGTCTTTTGTGCTTCAGTATACACACTACTTCATTTAATCCTAGAAAGCCGTCACTATTATTTAACTTATTTTAGAGCTTCAGAGAAATCAAATAACTTAAATATTTTTCACTTTTCTACTTCTTACATATTAATTTCTGCCTGAACATATGAGTGCCTGTGTGCTGAGTTAAGCTTTCTCTTCCTCTTATAATGTATTAGATTTATTTGCATTTCAGAAAAGGGTGTTTCCTACTACAGGCAATCCACTTACGTTTTTAAATATGCAAAGGCAAATGAAATGGTACTGAATTTTTTAATTTTTAAAAATTACTCAAATTTTGAGTAGAGTTGGTACACAGTGTTATTAGTTTCAGGTGTGCAACAGTGACTCAACTTCTCCATATATTATGCTATGCTCCCCACAAGTGTAGCTACCATCTGTCCCCAAACAATACTGTTACAATATCATTGACTATATTCCTTATGCTGTGCCTTTTATTGCCATGACTTATTCATTCCACAACTGGAAACCCGTATGTCCCACTCCCCTTCACCCATTGTACCCATTCGCTCACCCCCTCCCCTCTGGCAACCACCAGTTCTCTGTATCTATAGGTCTGATTCTGCTTCTTATATATTCATTTGGCGTTTTTAGATTCCACATGAGTGAAATTACATGGTACTTTTTTCTCAGTCTGACTTATTTCACTTAGCTTAATAGCCTCTAGGTCCATCCATGTTGTCTCAAATGGTATGATCTCATCCTTTTTTATGGCTGTGTAATCTGTTATCTCTCTCTCTCTCTCTCTCTCTCTCTCTCTCTCTCTCTCTCTCTCACACACACACACACACACACACACACACACATACACCCCTTATGCATTTATCTATCAATGGGCACTTGGGTTGCTTCCATATCTTGGCTATTGTAAATAATGCTGCAATAAACATAGGGGACAGTCTCTTAATAAATTGTGCTGGAAAAACTGAACAGCTGCACGCAAAAGAAAGAAACTGACCCACTTTCTAACACCATACACAAAAATAAACTCAAAATGGATTAAGGACCTAAATGTGAGACCTTGAAACCATAAAAAAAAAATCATAGAAGACAACACAAGCAGTAATTTCTCTGACATTGGCCATAGCAGTATTTTTCTAGAGATGTCTCCTAAGGCAAGGGAAACAAAAGCAAAAATAAACTATTGGGACTCCCACATCAAAATAAGCTTTTACACAGCAAAGGAAACCATCAACAAAACAAAAAGGCAATCTACTGAATGGGGGAAGATATTTGCAAATGATGTATCTGAGAAAAGGTTAATATCCAAAGTACATAAAGAACTTCTAGAACTCAATACCAAAAAAAGCCAATCCAGTTTAAAAAAAAAAATGGGCAGAGGACCTGAATAGACATTTTTCCAAAGAAGACATGCAGATGGCCAATAGACATATGAAAAGATGCTCAAGATCACTCATCGTCTGGGAAATGCAAATCAAAACCACGATGAGCTATCACCTCATACCTGTCAGAATGGCTAAAATCTAAAAGACAAGTAAATCTTGGCAAGGATGTGGAGGAAAAGGAACCCTGGTGCACGGTTGGTGGGAATGTAAACAGGTGTAGCATTCCTATGGAAAGCAGTATGGAGCGTCCTCAAAAAATTAAAAATAGAAATATCCAATACTTTCATTACTGGGTATTTACCCAAAGAAAATAAAAACACTAATTTGAAAAAAAAAAAGATGCACTCCTATATTTATTGTAGCATTATTTATATTAACCAAGATATGGGCTAAGTTTTTATTGATCATTTTTTTCCTCAGAAGTACCAAATACACCAAGAAGAGTGAGCTTGGTCCCTAGCCAAACTAGGAACCCGTAAGAGCCAGGCCTCAGGGTCTCTTATCTGTGCTTCAAATCAGGCAGTTTTGCTTTTACCCATTTTAGATATTGGGGCTCTAGGTATTATTTTTTGAAAAACAAAATTGAGCTATTAGTAATTGGTTAAAATTCACAGGGCCTCTTATGTCCAGAAACCTAACAAGGGGGGCTGGAGGCATTTGCATTCATCCCTGGCTAGAGTTTTAGGGTGTAGTTTCAGGCCAAGCTTTATCAATGGTCAGGCTAAGTCATTTCAGGTGTGGAGAAGAAAGGCTCAAAAGAACAAAGACCTAGGCAGTCACTGCACATTCATTTGAAAAAAACTGTTTCATATATCATCTTATTTTCACCCTTTCGAACCTCATATTTACCTTGTATTAGAGCCAAGTTGGCCAAAGTATTTCAAAATTCAGTGTTTAAGAATGAGCTAATGAACCTGTATACTTTTTGCATTCTGAGATTGACCATAAAGAGCTTAGTACTTTTTACCACTCACTTCTTTGTGGGAGTAAATGTCAATTTAGAATATGAAATAATCAAGGTCTGTAGCCTCATAACCTGGTGGATTTGATAAGTAGTTGTACGTATTTACCTGAGAGTTCAGTATGGCAAAGACTCATCGGGGCGCCTGGGTGGCTCAGTCGTTAAGCGTCTGCCTTCGGCTCAGGTCATGGTCCCAGGGTCCTGGGATCGAGCCCCGCATCGGGCTCCCTGCTCCATGGGAAGCCTGCTTCTCCCTCTCCCACTCCCCCTGCTTATATTCCCTCTCTCGCTGTGTCTCTCTCTGTCAAATAAATAAATAAAATCTTTAAAAAAAAAGTAATCTTCCAGATAATTAAGAGATTTAGGCAGTATGTAATTTATAAGTAATATAATTCTAAAAGGATTTAAGATGAGATACAATATAAAAATCTTAAATGCTGTTGAAATACAAAAAAAAAAGAAACACACACATAAATACATATGAAAGCTATTTAAAAAGAGGGAGAGATAGATTGGAGTCTGGGATGAATGAAGTATAGAAACTGAACAATGAATTTAGCAGCCTAAACAAGAAGCAGGATCCACTGGATAATGTTGTATCTTTTTCTGATGAAAAGAAGCAAACCATTTGAGCCTCCAAAACAACTGTTTTCTTGACATTAAATTCTAAGAAGGACATATAGGGGAATCCTTATATTCAATTTTAGGTTTTTTTTTTTAAATAAAAGTAACAATTTTCAAAAGGATGCTTCTTAAATAGGACACTCAGTATTTGTAGAGAATCTATCAAATTAGATTTCAGTGGAGGCATTACTGTGGATCATCTGGCTGAGTCCCGTATAATTATACGAGCTTGATTTTGATCTCCATTTTGTTTACTGCACCTTCTTTTTTACTTTGATTGCATTAGCTATATTGATGAGTCATGCATAGATATATTTATCTTTTTAAAAGATCATCTTTTGTTAATTCTCATATTTTATTTTCTATCACATTTATTTGTCCTTATATTTTACTACTTTTCAGATTTACTGATTTTTTCAAGGTTAATTAGTTGAATAATTATTTTTCCACATGTTCTAATAAGCATATTCAAATGTATAAATTTCTCTGTAAGTGTGCTTCTATTCCACAATTTTGAAAGATACCACTTCCATTGTTCTTTTTTTTTTTAAGTGATACTAAAAGTTTTATTGAAGAATTGATGTTTTTTTCATCTTCAATGGAGGAAGAGCCATGATATGGGGAAATAGACCTCTCCAGTGATCTTAGTGTTTGTTCTTAAGCTCAAAGGATCTCATTATTTACATCAGAATTTATTTAACACTTGGCTTATGGCTTATTTTGTGTTTTTTCCTCAAGACATATAAAGACTTACCATTCCTTAATTCTAAAATTTTTGTTGTTTTAGTTAGGTATTGCCATATATGGCATATATATGGCAATGTATATAACCATACCATTTTATGTTCAGGGATGCTATAGGACATGAATTTAGACAGGGCACAGCAGGAATGACTCTTCTCTGCTCCACAACATTTGGGGCCAGAGACTGGAATAATTTAATGACTAGGGCTGCAATCAGCTGAGGGTTTCTTTACCCATATGTCTGGCACCAAGGCTGCAATGTACTGAAGGCTGGGTTTAGCCAGGATAGACTACAGTAACTATATGTGGACTCCCCACTTGGCTTAGGTTTTTCACAACATGACAGCTGGGTTGCAAGAGGGAGCATCCAGAGAGCAAGTATTCTAAGAGACCTAGATGGAATCCACTTGACTTTTTAATGGTCTAGTCTCAGAAGGCACATAGAGGGACATCCATGGTATGCTAATGGTTTAAGCCATCCAACCTAGCCCAGATTCAAATAGAGAAGAAATGGAGCTCACCTCTTGAATGAAGAAGTCTCTAATAATCTGTGGTTATATTTAAAAACTGCCTCAATTGCACCAGGTTCAAAAAACATGTTTCTTTGTGATGTTAAATCTTGTTGGTTTAGATTTATATTATTAAGAATATTGGTTTTCATTTGTTTTTACAAGGCTAACATTTTAATCTGCAAAAGCCCCCATTCCCTACCTCTACCCCCCCAAATCTGATGTGCAGACATAACTGGTATGAAAACCCTCCCCGTGGTTGTGTACACATCTCATCCTACATCTCTGGTCTTGCACACTTCTGACTCACACAGGCACACATACTCCTATCCATTGGAGGTTTAAATATATCTTTTAAAAGCAGGATGTTGTTGGGATTTTTAAATGTTATACTGAAGACTCTCTTTTAATTGCCCCACATTATTATAACCGGTACAGATCCATGTGCTCAGGCTTGAATACTCTCTAAATTGTGCTTTTATTTCTATACTTCATTGCTTTTTCCACATGTATTCTGTTTTCTGAAGGCTCTGAGCGCTCTGAGACTTGTGCAGGGATAGTGGGTAGACATATAGGTTTGTAAGTGGGTTTGTAGGTTTGTAACTGGGAGGTACTTTCCAGTTCCATGCTTCTCTTAGCCCACTTTGATCACACAATGTAGAAGAAATTAATGGGTACAAATAGAATCATCTACCTTGGCTTATCCCCCTGCCTTGGGTCCTTCACCTGCTCCAGTTTCAATTAGCCATTTCCCCCCATGCTGGGACCCAAACAATTTTTATGGTTCTGGAGGGATTTCTCACACATTTATTTCAGGTATGAGTGTAAGAATGGGTTCTGTCAATATCTTGACTCTTCCCTTGTTTCCTTTTTAACACGGGCTCCCTCTCCAAACTCAACCAGTTTGACATCTTGTCTCAAAATCCTCAGTTTCATAAAAGTAAATCCATCTGATCTTTTAAGAGCATTTATAAATGCAATGGTATATTTTGCATTTGCTCTTTAGCTTAGAAAATCTAGTGGCTATAAATGAGGGCACAGCACTTCATGGATTTTACAGCATCATATTCATCATATTCATTATCTCTCAGTGCTCAGAACACTATGACATAGTTATAAATGAGTAAACTGAGAAGTTAAGTGACTTGTCTATAAATGCAGCTAATAAGAAACATAGATGGAGCTCAAATTCAGATCCTCTGACTGCACAAATTTCTTTCTACTATACCATCTCAATGCTAAGTTTAAGAACATTTCTCAAAGTCCAAAAAGAAAAACTAAAGATAGAGTGCTTGTTGAGTCAAGACATTTTAAAAATGAGAGTTTTAAAAATATTTAAGCATAACTATTGTGAATGAGAGAAGAGCCTCTTAAAATGATGTATTGACTATGTAGGTTTAGAAAACCAGTGACAAAAATAAACATTTATCTGGTATACGTGTTTATTTTTTAAATTTAGATTTTTTGATAGCTTTGGTACAATTTCAAATTTATGGAAAGTTACAAGTATAGTACTAGAAATTCCTTTATTTACCAGATTAATCAATATTTTATCACATTTTATCTCCTTTATTCTCTCTATATAATCTATACACATGTATATGTATATATGTATGTATGTATATATAAAATATACTTCCCCTGCTCCATCAACCATTTAAGAGTTAAGTCATACATATTATGAGTCTTTACCCTAAATACCTTTAGGAGGTATATCCTAGAACAATAAAGCACAGTAAAATTACCAAAACCAGGAGATTTAACACTGACACAATACTCTAGGGATCTGAAAACTATAGCCCTCAGGTCAAATATGGACCACTGCTACTTGTTGTTGTGAATAAAATCTTACTAGAACACAACCACATTTTGTCTGACTGTTTTTGAGCTACAACACAGCTGAGTAGCTGCAGTAGAGACCATATGGCCCACAAGTATTAAAGTATCTGTTTGATCCTTTACAGGAAAAGTTTTCTGACCCCTCTTTTATTAAAATCCATATTCAAATTTGACTGTGTACAAATAGGAAACTTCATAGTTGTATTTCCTCATTCAAAATCCACCTGAGATAATTCATTACATGTAGTTGTCATGTTTCTTTAATCTCCTTTAATCTGCAACACTTCCTTATACTTTCTATTTAATGACATTGAAAGTTTTGAAGAGTAAAGGCCACTTATTTTATAGAATATCTCTTGATATGGGTTTATCTGATATTTCCTTATGATAGATTCAGGTTATACATTTTTTGTTTTGTAGAAATAACACCAAAAAGATGCAGTGTTCTTCTCGATGCATCCTTTCATTAGGTGTGTGATGTCAGTTTCTCCCTTTGTTGGTGATACTCATTTTATTTATTGATTTATTTATTTTTTAAACATTTATTTGACAGAGACAGCGAGAGGGAACACAAGCAGGGGGAGGGGGAGTGGGAGGGGGAGAAGCAGGCTTTCCGCTGAGCAGGGAGCCCGATGCGGGGCTCGATCCCAGGACCCTAGGATCGTGACCTGAGCCGAAGGCAGACGCTTAACGACTGAGCCACCCAGGCACTCTGGTGATACTCATTTTAATCACTTAGTTAAATTGGTGTTTGCTAAGTTCTTCCAATGTGAAGTTACTATTTTGCCTTTAATATTAACATATAACTTTTTGGTAGATAAGTAAGACTATATAAAATACCCTGTTCTAAATAAATTATCACTATGATGGTCAAAAAAGTGTGTTTTTCTGAAGCATTGTATGCATATTTTACTATCTTGGCAGGACGTTGAAGGCTGGGCCTATGTACACAAAATACAGAAGAAATGTTTAAGGCCAGCACCTGCTAGAAGCCAGCATTCACACAGAATGCTGAGCCTTATCTTCAGTGCCCTTTTTGAGGGTGAATAATGGGTGTTATACTGAAAACAGGGAACCTTGTTTGGCTGACAGAATATTTATGGTGTAAAATACCACAAAAGTACTCAGAATAAGTTCTGAATAATATTCCCTCAGAAAACACAATATAGAAATTCAAATGCAATACTATAAGATGAATAGGAAACTTCCATCAATTCAAAATGTTTCAATATAAGGCATGACTGTCTACATGCCAGAAAGAAACAGACCACACATACAGGTTTGGGTAACAGTGATTTGTAGCAGCTGTCCATGGCCAAATACATCACTTATCATGTGGGGCTCTGAGAAGCAAGTCCATTGGTCTGAGCTGAGACAGTCTCCCTTCCCTTGTTTAGGGGCAATCACTTAGACTTCCACTTTCAAAATTATGTTTTCAAGTAGTGGGAGCTGACATACCAAATGATTTGACTCAAGATAGTCAAAATGAAGGTCACGTCACGGTCTTCAAAGTCAGATTTTGCTCAGGAAGTAATTAGAAGGATGATTAGGGAAGCAAGAAACAGAACATTTTCTTTCAGTGTTATTGACTTAGCATTGATTGATGTTTTAGTTCTGTCCACTCTCTGATATTAAAAAAAGAGAATGAGTTGAAGGACTAATTTTGAGTATACTCACTTTCAATTTCTGCTCAGTATTGGTTTGGAATAAAGCAAATAGTGAAATGATAACAGTAAAGACAAGAAGGGTAGCAGATGTTTTTCTAGATGGTACCAGAGGGATTTCCTGATACAGAACAAAGGAAGTAGTAGGAAAGAAATCTCACAAGATATTTTAGTGATTGGAGTGTTAGTCCCCAGTTCTCCCCATTCAGATAATTAGATAAAACATCACAAGTTAGTTTTGCAAATACTGGTTTTTGGGCAATACCATGTGTAGTTTTAAGATTATTTATTTTTATAACATGTGGAGAAGGTATAAGTTTCAGGTAGTAATAATGGTAGAACAAGTTGATCTCAGCTGTAAGATCTTAAAAGAGTGCTGGGCAGTCACATTCTCCAGATAATGTACAAATACAAGCTCCCTAAGAGAATAAGGATTAAGTGAAAGGAACAAATTGTACAGTGTTGAACCTCATCATATCTTGGCATACACATGTAAAGATAAGTGTTAATGTTTACTGAGTTGTTACGAGTATTCAACTGAATTGCATGTGAGCTGATTACAAATTTGTATATTCCACTGTAGTTTCTTTTCCACTTGCAGAAGAAAAATGTTTTAGATGCCATTAGTCACAAAAGTCTTCATTTAGCTTCTTTGGAAAGTGGTTAATTTTTGAAGGGTATAGTATCAATGTAAATCTGGATCATGAGTTTCATAATTATCCAAGATGGAGATTTGATAGGAAGTTAATTTGGACATTTTGCCGTTTGAAATTATTTTAAGACTGAAAATATCTCCCCACTTCCAATCACTGACAGGCTGCTTTTGGAAATTCAATTATATATTCACTTAAAATATTTATGAGAGCCCATGGAACAAATATTTCTAGAAGCTGGGTAAAGCCACCTAAAGACAGTGTGGGTATTGGGAACATTCAGGAAAGGTTTCAGGGTTCATGGTCTGAAGTGAGAAATGAAAAAAATGTTTAAAAAATGTTTAAAGATTTTATTTATTTATTTGGCAGAGAGAGACACACAGCAAGAGCGGGAACACAAGCAGGGGGAGTGGGAGAGGGAGAAGCAGGCCTCCCACGGAGCAGGGAGCCCGATGCGGGGCTTGATCCCAGGACCCTGGGATCATGACCTGGGCCGAAGGCAGACGCTTAACAACTGAGCCACCCAGGCACCCCAAGAAATGAAAATTTTAAAATTTGTTCAACAATTCACTATTTTGTATTCAATTTAAGATTTCCACAAAATAGTTACTTATGATACTTTAAAAGAAAGTCTTTGTAGTTTCTAAATAACTGATGTTAAGTTTGACAACTCAAGGGTATTGCTATTTATCTTGATTTGTACCAGAATGACATAATTAGGCAACAAGACCCCATCAGAGCTTTCCATGAGACAAATGCAAACACAGGAAACACTATAGATTACTTTCAAAATTATAATGGTTTGGAAGACAGAATCTGCAGACAGATTGCCTGAATTCCAATCCTGGCTCTGCCATCTACTACTTGCATAGTGTTAGGTAAATATAAAAAAAAAAACCTAACACCTCTATAAAGTTCCCCACTCAGTAAGGTTATTGGGAGGATTAAACAAATGTATGTAAAATATTTGTAAAAATAGCACAAAGTAAGCACTTAATACGTATTAGTATTATTAATAAATGCAGAGAAACTGTACATATGAGAAAATCCATAGTCCAAAGAAGTTTCATCACTAAAGAAGAATGACTGAAAACGAATGAACTGAAGATGCAATTCAAAAAGTTAAAAAACAAACAAAAGGAACCATGAGAAATGAATTATTAAATTTAGCAACGTGAATTACTGCATTGAAAATAGTGATTAAAATTAATCCAAGCACTGGCACATCGAAAAGAATGAAAATAGACAACTTGGTAAAATCTAACTATGAATCAGAGAAAACACAAGATAAACTGTCAGAAATTTGAAAGGAAATAAAATTATTTTTAATAATGAATTTTTTGTCATCAATCATCACAGTGTTGTAATTTGCCTCTGGAAAAAGTAGGTTCTTCATCTGGAGACTAAAACCAAGTTATGTAGTTGAAACATGGTTTCCTTGTATTTTTCTGAGTGAATGACAATGTGAACCAGCTGGCTGGTGCTCCAAGAGTGGTGAAGAAGATGGCAGGTAGGTGAGGGTAGGGAGGAAGTCAGGTGCTGGGAAGTTGTTGCAGTCCTTAGGAATGTGACTGTATTTGGAATAGAAACTTGGACTTGGCAAGCTTGGCAAGGCTTTGCTTTCTGATTTATTCTTATGTACTTCTGTGTCCTCCCTTAATTCTGAATAAATATTACTTTTCAAAATGCCAGCCTGGCTTGGCTAGATTAAGGGACCGAAAGGAATAGGGTTAGGACAGAGACATAGGGGGGCAATATCAAAAGTTTTGAAACTGGATATGATGGGAGGGTTTTTTTTAGATTTTAGTTTTAAGTAATCTCTATATACAACAGGGGTTTGAACCCACAACCCCAAGATCAAGAGTCACATCCTCCACTAACTCAGTCAGCCAGGTTCCCCTAGGTATGATGGCAGTTTTAAAGAATTCTGAGGGTTTTGGTGAAATTCAGGAGGCTGTGAAGGACTCTCTTTCCTTTTAATTAGGCAATTATTTGATAGTTATTTCTGAGTTTCCAGCACCCAGAAGAGTGCTTGCCACATGGTAAGTGCTGACTACGTGTTTGCTAAGTGATTGATGCCGTTTTTATATAGGCAGATCAGGTGATTCTTCCATCTCACCCTGTTAATGGTCCTGCAGTGGACTAATGGTAGAAATGAAAGGAGGAGATTTCCACGTTTCAGTTGCTTTTTTAGCAAGGTTGCTCTACTCAGTCCATTAAATATGCCTGTTACCAGCATGCAATGGTCTTTTGCCTTTGGTGATATTTTCCAGGCACATGTGTGCAAATAATCATCAGTAATTGAATAGAACTTTATTTACTAAATACATTCTGTCACAAAAGACTCGGACTGTACTAGTGACCAGCACCATTCTTCTGGAATGTTCTAGGCAGCAATAACTATATCACTAATAACTCAGTTACTAGTGTATCCACCAAGATCCAAAGCAGCAATTTCAAACCAAGTGTGACATATAAGGACTTTGCAGGGTGTACAGTTAGTTCCACTAATAGCACACAATTACATGTGCATTCAGGCCTGTAACCTTGCTTACTCGCAAAATTAGTAGGCATTATTTCCTGCCAAAAATAAAAATGTGTATTCCTAGGTGATACAGTCATGTGGGAAGCCTCTACTGCTGGGAGATGGGGTGGAATCTATCACCCACTGAAGACACATAACAATATAATCTACCTATCATGGGGAATAGGGCTAGAAGCACTGAAAAACCTGCTCCTGAAGACCAGCCTCATGGGGCCTTACCTAAGACTGAGGTTGGACTAGAATAGAGAACCCTCTCTCCATACTGCTAACTTATCAATGAATAATAAGGAGTGGCATTTACCACTAGGTAACTAGCAAAATCATGGAGAGAGAGACTCCCTGTATGGAGTCAATGTACAGGGACACCAAAAACTGAGAGCACAATCATTGAGGAAAAACTCTTCAACCCCAAGTGCTCAATCTCAGCACAGCATAGTGTAGAGTGAAGAGCATCCTTGTGCACTGTTGGTGGCAATGTAAATTGGTACAGCCACTATGGTAAACAGTGTGGATGTTCCTCAAAAAATTAAAAATATAACTATCACCTGATCCAGTATTTCCACACCTGGGTATATCCAAAATAATGAAAACACTAATTTGAAAAGATAGATGCACCCCTATGTCCATTGCAGCATTATTTACAATAGCCAAGATATGGAAGCAACCCAAGTGTCTATTGGTAGATGAATGGATAAAGAGGATGTGATGTATATACACAATGGAATATTACTCAGCCATAAAAAGGATAAGATCCTGCCATTTGCAACATTATAAATGGCTCTAAAGGGTATAATGCTAACTAAGTCAGAAAAAGACAAATGCCATAGGATTTCACTCATGGGGAATTTAAGGAACAAAATGAACAAAGAAAAAGACAACAGTTTTGTTTTAAATTTTATTGTTAGTCACCATACATTATATCATTAGTTTTTTTTTGTAGTGTTCCATGATTCATTGTTTGCGTATGACACCCAGTGCCCCATTCAATACGTGCCCTCCTTAATACCCGTCCCTGGGCTAACCCATCCCCCCACCCCCTCCCCTCTAAAACCCTCAGTTTGTTTCTCAGAGTCCATAGTCTCTCATGGTTCATCTCCCCCTCTGATCCCCCCCCTTCATTTTTCTCTTCCTACTATCTTCTTCTTTTTAACACATAATGTATTATTTGTTTCAGAGGTACAGGTCTGTGATTCATCAGTCTTACACAATTCACAGTGCTCACCAAAGCACATACCCTCCCCAGTGTCTATCACCCAGCCACCCCATCCCTCCCACCCCCCTACCACCCCAGCAACCCTCAGTTTGTTTCCTGAGATTAAGAATTCCTCATATCAGTGAGATCATATGATACATGTCTTTCTCTGATGACTTATTTCACTTAGCATAATACCCTCTAGTTCCACCCACGTCATGGCAAATGACAAGATTTCATGGTTTTTTTGATGGCTGCATAATATTCCATTGTGTGTCTCTCTCTCTCTCTATATATATATACACACACACACACACACACACGCATATATATATATACATATATATATGTATATATATGCACACACCACATCTTCTTTATCCATTCATCTGTTGATGGACGTCTTGGCTCTTTCCATAGTTTGGCTATTGTGGACATTGCTGCTAGAAACATTGGGGTGCATGCACCTCTTAGGATCACTACATTTGTATCTTTGGGGTAAATACCCAGTCGGGCAATTGCTGGGTCATAGGGTAGCTCTATTTTCAAATTTTGAGGAACCTCCGTACTGTTTTCCAGAGGGGTTGCACCAGCTTGCATTCCCACCAACAGTGTAGGAGGGTTCCCGTTTCTCCGCATCCCCGCCAACATCTGTCGTTTCCTGACTTGTTAATTCTAGCCATTCTGACTGGTGTGAGGTGGTATCTCATTGAGGTTTTTGATTTGGATTTCCCTGAGGCCAAGTGATTTTGAGCACTTTTTCATGTGTCTGTTGGCCATTTGGAGGTCTTCTTTAGAAAGATGCCTGTTCATGAAAAGACAACACTCTAAACTATAGAGAGCACACTGGTAGTTGCCAGAGGAGAGATGGGTGGGGGATGGGTGAAAGAGAGGAAGGGGATTAAGAGTACACTTACCTTGATGAGCACTGAGTAATATATAGAATTACTGAATCACTATATTTTACACCTGAAATTAAGGTAACACTGTAAGTTAACTATATTGGAATTAAAATTTTTTTTAATTAAAAATAGAATTGTGTGATCCAGCAACTCTGGATATATACACAAAAGAATTATAAGCAGGGTGAAAGACATATTTGTATACTCATGTTTATAGTAGCATTATTCACAATAGGCAAATGGTGGGAGTAACCCAAGTGTCTACTGATGGATGAATGGATAAATAAAATATGGTGTATATGTACAATGGGTGTCATTCAATCTTTTAAGTGGAAGGAAATTCTGACACATGCTACAGCATTGTGAACGACATAAATGTGCTTGATATTACTGAACTGTGTGCTTAGAAATCATTAAGATGGAAAATTTCATGTTAGGTATGTTTTACTACAAATATAAAAAGCAGGAATGACTATATTAATATCAGATAAAGTAGATGGCATAGCAAAGAAAATTACTAAAAGCAGAGAGTCATTATATGATTATAAAATTATCAAAGACTTATCTACTCTGAATGTGTGTCAACCAAACAACAGAGTTTCCAAATAAAGCAAAAGCTGATAATTGAAAGGAGACCTAGACTAAGCCATAGTTAGCATTGGACTTCACACACCCAACACTCAGTAACTGATAGAACTACTAGACAAAAACCAACAAGAATAGAATAACTGAACAAAAACAGTGACCAAGAGAATATTATTTATGTAAACATAGAACATTCCACTCAATAGCACAATATACATTTGTTTCATGTGCCTACAGAACATATACCAAGATAGACTATATGCAAGATTGGCAAAGATAAAATCAGAGAAGACCAGGACCAATATCACTACAAATCCTACAGTTATTAAATAACAAGGGAATACTGTTAATAACTGAATGCTCATAAATTTGAAAACTTAGAAGAAATGGATCAATTCCTTGAAAAACCACAAATTACCACAACCCCCCCCACAAAGTTATATAGGCAATATAATTAATCTTGTAAAGAGATTGAATTTTAGTTTAAGAAAGTCCTGAAGAAAAAGTATCCAGGCCCATGTGATTTTACTGGAAAATTCTACCAAACATTTGAAGAGCCAATTTATAATCTCTACCAAAAAATCCAAGAGGATGGGGCATTTTATATCTCATTTTATGAAGCCAGTATTGCCTGATAACCACAGAGTGCAAAAATAAAATGGAAAGAATTTGGTATTAAGGCTTACTATGTAGCCACCAGAATGAATACAGTACAGTGTTTGTTGAGAGATGGACACAGATCAATGCAACAGAATAAAGAACCCAGAAATAGACCCAAACCAATATGCCCAACTATTTTTGATTAAGGTACAAAAGCATTTCAGTGGAGGAAGAATAACTATTGGCCATTTTAACAAACGGTCCTGGAGTAATTAGACCTCCATAGTAAAACAACTAAACCTTGACCTAAATTACATACCTTATACAAAAATGAATTTAAAATGGATCACAGGTCGAAATGTAAAATTACAATATTTTAGAGGAGATGTTCACTGAAGGCCAGGTAAAAAGTTCTTAGACCTGACACCAAAAGCATGATCCATAAAATGGTCCTCATCAAAATTAAAAACTTCTGCTCTCTGAATGATCCTATAAGGATGATGAAAGGCAAGCTACAGACTGGGAAAAATGTAAATCACATATCTGATGAAGGACTTGTGTCTAAAATATATAAAGAACCCTTGACATTGAACAGAATAATAAAAAAAAAAAACCTCAGGAAAAGGAGCTACAGGTGTGGCTCTGATCAACAGGTAGGATGGACCTGTATGATTCCTTTATTTCTGGGGTTGTCCTATCATTGCTGAAAATGACATAGTGAGATACTAAACTGAGGAACTTCTAAAAAAAGAGTACAAGAACTAGAGAAGGAGATGCAATGACTTAAATAGGAAAGAGCCAACAATAACAAGAACTCAAACATTAGAGAAAATTCTTCAGGAGCTGCAAAAACTAAGTGCATTTGATTTCAGTGCTAATGTCCAAAGCCATGTAGCCCTAAGGATAGCCTATCTGGGCTAGAGATACTAGGGCTTTGCCAGTCAGGAAAACACAAACAATACTATTGAAGAGAAACTGAGGCTCTAAGACTTGACTATGAGAAAGCAGACATTCAACTCACTGATGTGGGTCAACGGACAAGGGTGTTAAGTGCCTTTGGACTATTGATTTCTCTTGACCTTTGTTCTCACTTTCCAAGGGGCAAGGATTCAGAGGATTTTAATTTAAAAGAAGTCCACACTGGAAAACAGTATGGAGGTTCCTCAAAAAGTTGAAAATAGAGCTACCCTACAACCCAGCAATTGCACTACTGGGTATTTACCCCAAAGATACAAATGTAGGGATCCGAAGGGGTATGTGCACCCCAATGTTTATAGCAGCAATGTCCACAATAGCCAAACTATGGAAAGAGCCAAGATGTCCATCAACAGATGAATGGATAAAGAAGATTTGGTGTATATATATATATATACACACATACACACAATGGAATATTATGCAGCCATCAAAAAACCCCACAAAATCTTGTCATTTGCAACGATGTGGGTGGAACTAGAGGGTATTATGCTAAGTGAAATAAGTCAATCAGAGAAAGACAAGTGTCATGATCTCACTGATATGAGGAATTCTTAATCTCAGGAAACAAACTGAGGGTTGCTGGAGTGGTGGGGGGTGGGAGGGATGGGGTAGCTGGGTGATAGACATTGGGGAGGGTATGTGCTATGGTGAACGCCAACGAAGGGGGGGAAATCGGAGGGGGAGATGAACCATGAGAAACTATGGACTCTGAGAAACAAACTGAGGGTTTTAGAGGGGAGGGGTTGGGGAGATGGATTAGCCCAGTGATGGGTATTAAGGAGGGCACATATTGCATGGAGCACTGGGTGTTATACGCAAACAACGAATCATGAAACACTACATAAAAATGTAAGTCCACCGTGCTGCTAAAAAATCCATCGTAGCTGTATTTTCCATCAGGTGTTCCCTGCAGACATCCATATACTGGCCTGGGCTTCTGTTGAACCCAGTTTCAGTACTAAGTTCAGCTGTCTTGAGAAGACTTACGGCTATTTTTTTTTCCTTTACGCTGATTTAGATATTGTAACCATGAATTATGTGGCTCAGAGGTATGTTGGCACATATAATTTCAGAAACTTCTGTAAAGTGGATGTAGCCAACAGAATGATTAATTTTCAGTGGACTTTTCTCTCTGCTCAAGTACAGCTAATAGACCAGAGCCTGAGTGAGGAGAGACAGAACGAAACTCCAAGAACCTTTTTAGTTATTTCAGTTTGCAGTGATTGACCAGAGATTCCTTTATCATTAGGCCTGTTGTATGATGGTCTTTCTGATTGGCCAAGGAATGGAGAGGCCAGAGTTTATTGATGAACCGATGAACATAGATGAAAATTCCCCAGAAACCTCAATACAGTATGGATGTAGAATTTTCTCTAGTCTTATATGACTTTGAATTTGAAAATATCAAGTGGATCTATGACTGGGAGGGTCAGGATTTCAATGTCACCCACTTTAACAATATAGACTAAAAGTGCTGTTGAGATTCACATGTTGTGTTGTATTCTGCAAAGACTGGACTCTGTTGCAATACCCAAAAGGACATTTGCAGGACCAAAGATGGATGGAGTGACAAATAGCTCTCTGTCACAAAGCAGACCTGTGCCTTTGTAGTAGGAGTGAAAATGCATACATAAGAAGTCCCTGATAGAGCATCATAAATGTCAAGGATAGGAATCCCAATCCAGCATTTTATAATTAGGGGATGCATTGAGCACCCATATTTATTTCATTGGGGGAAAAATAAAAACCAAAAGGAACTGTAATAATACACTAGAGGAAGAAAATACTACCTTGGAGAAACCGACAAAGAGGATCTGTTGTTGATACAGAAATTAAAAGCATTATTTATCTATAGACAACTTGCAACAACCAGCTAGTGGTAGGTGGGTAGAAAGGAAATATAAACAAAATGTTTACTGTAAGAAGTCCTAGAAATTCAGATGATCAGCTCTTAAAAAAGAGTCATAAAGTCCTATTAAGGAAGTTCTTGTTTCTTAAATAACAAGTTTAAAGATTTTCTTATCACTGTCCAAAAAGATTGAAGTAGAAGAAGCAAAAAACAATTGTAAAATGGAGATATATTTATGTACACCTGGAAACTGTGCCTTGTGTTCAAATTCATTAAAGCTTGATCATGCAAGTGTCAAGAAAGAAAATGGGCTACAGACATGAATAGAAATTTCAATGAAGATATACAGATAGCAAATGAACATATAAAAAGATGTTCAACATTAACCATTAGTGAATTGCAAATGAAAACTTCAATGAGATATCACTATACAGGCACCAGAATGACTTAACTATTTTTTGTTTAATGATAACACCAAATGCTGGTGAGAATGCAGAGAAACTATCATTCAGAGATTGCTGGTGGGAATATAAAATGGTATAGCCACTCTGGGGGAGAAAAAAAGCATGGTAGTTTCTTACAAAACCAAGCTTGCCGTTGCCACATGACCCAGCAGTTGCTCTTGGACATTTGTCTCTGAGAAATGAAAACTTTAAGATCACAGATAAACCTATCCAGGAATGATTGTAGCAGCTTTATTTGTAATTCCAGAAATCAAAACCAAAATGTCCTTCAATAAATGAGTGGTTTAACAAACTCTGGTACATTCACACTATGCAATATTACCCAACAATAAAGGAAAAAAACCCATTGATACAACAGCTTGAATGGATCTCAAGGGATTTATGCTGAATGTAAAAGCCGATCACAAAAAGTTACATACTGAATGATTCTATTTATGTAACATTCTTGTAATGACAAAATTATGGAGATGAGCAAATTACTGGCTTCCAGGGATGAGGGAGGATGTGGCTGTGGTTGTAAAAGAAGAGCAAGAGGAATCCTTATTATGGAACTTTTCTGTATCTTGACTAGGGTGGTAGTCACAGGAAACTACACAGGTGATAAAATTGCACAGAACTAAACACACACACACACGTGCATGTATAACTGGTGAAATCTGAATAAGGTAAATAGATCATAGCAATCTTACCTTCCTGATTTTGATATTATACTATACACATGCAAGATGTTACCACTGACGGGGGGGGACAAGGTTAAGGGTAGAAGGCATATTTCTATTTCTTGCAACTGCATGTAAATTTATAACCTCAAAATTAAAAAAAAAAATGAAACTAAAGCAACTTTGGAGCATCCTTTAAATCCTACTAAATTCTCGGGGTCCCTGGGTGGCTCAGATGGTTAAGCGTCTGCCTTCGACTCAGGTCAGGGATCGAGCCCCACATCGGGCTCCTGGCTCAGCAGGGAACCTGCTTCTCCTCATCCCTCTGCTCTCTCCCTGCTCATGCTCTCTCCTGTATCTCAAATGAATAAATAAAAAATCTGTAAAAAAATAAAATAAATGCTACTAAATTATCAACAAAACATTCCTAACCTAAAAATGTAATATTGATGTATGCAAGAACATTGATGGTTCTCACAGTAATTATACTGAGTGAAAGAAGCTGGATAAAAATGAATATGGTTTACATTTTGTAACCAGGTCCAGAGGAGGTGGCAAGTTAAGATGGGGGTACAGGGAGGGATAGGAGGAGGGAGCAACTACCAAGGGGCAGGAGGAAACTTGGGGGTGATGGATATGTTCTCTCTTAAAGTTGTGGTGATGATTTAATGGTGTATACATAGGACCAACTTCCTCAAGCTGTCACTTTAAGCATGTGCAATTATATGTCAATTATACTTCAATAAACTCATTTACAGTGATAGTCTCTTCAGGAAAAAAAAAAAAAAAAACTTTGAGAGAACAAAAATAAAAGATCGTCTCCCCTCCAAATACATTTAGAATTCTCTGTAGACAATGCTCTCCTTCATTGCCTGCACTGAAGGCAGACTGTTCCCATTGCCCTGCCCTTGAAAGGTCACTGCTCCACCCTAAATTTCTTAAAGAAAGTGGGCTAATCAGTGTTGGGTTTGTGGCTTCCAATCATCATTATTTTCATCTTTAGGGTGCTTTTAGTAACTTTCATTAGGGTGAGAATTTTGGCTCTTCTGAGGACTTTTGGTTGTTGACATTATAGGGTAAAATGTAACAAACACCACCCTGGGGTTGGTGGCCTGGAACTTATTTCTTGTTCAGCTTTGGGGATGGTACTGCCACCCACACACCTCACCCCATATAGGCTCTGACAATCTACACTTTGACGTCATTCTTCCCTGCCGCCCCCATCTCCCAAAGGCAGAAACACCAAGCCCTTTCTCATCTTGCCCATTAGGTCAAGTGTTAAGGAGGAAATTTGTCTTCAGTGCTCGGTCCTGACCCAGTCTTTATCCCCACGATCTGATTAACTGTGATTCTGCCAGTCTGGCCCGGTCTGGCCCCCAACCCTACACTACCCGATGTCGCTTCCTTTTTGTACTACTGCCTCTTCCCTTTCCTCCCTGATCCCACCATGAGAGAACTCATAGACACCCACACGAATTACCACAACAGGTTGGCTTTATTTCTGGTGCCATCAATGTAACCTGATGCTGTGAAATTCAGCGTCTACACGATTGTCCATTTCTCAGCCACCAGACCTCTGGAGCCTTAGCAGATATTACTGAAGTCTCTGGCCTCGCTCTGGAGTTATTGGCCGCCCTGGTCATCATTTGATGTGGTAGACTTCTCCACCTTCTCTTGGGCTCGCTCTGGCTCATTTTGCCTCAGTGTCTCATTCAGTCTGTGATAGTGACCAATAAGTGGTGTTCTTCTAGCTTTTTGAGGCTTTCTTACAGTTTTTTTCTGAGACTTTTTTACTCAAACTCCTGTGGAGGGGTCTTTTTAGCTTCGGGGTTGTCTTCAGTACCTGGAACAACAACAGAGTGAGGCCAAAAGGGCATTGGCTTAGGGGAAGAAGATGGGATATTGATAGAAAAGGGGGCATCATGAGAAGATGTCAGGGCTAAGGAAGGAATTTGTGCCAGGTGAGCAAAGGTTAAGATTCTTGGGGGAGGGGAAATCAATGAAGGAAAGAGTAGCTTGGGTAGGGTCATCTCACCTTGCCACCACCTCTGGACCTGGGTTGATAGGGAGTCTTCATTTTTTCCTCTCTTCCAAACTTGAGGTTGGTTGCTCCATATCCTGATTGGGCTGTGGTAGTTTCCTGGTTACCTTAGACATATTGAAGCTTCCCAGTGGTCTGTCCCAGGCCTCCTAACTATTCTACTGCATATAACTCTTCCCAGGACAGTGAAGGTCCATACCCTCCAGCTTTGATTGGTCAGCTAGGCTCTCCTCCAGCCAATGGTGGCTAAGGTGGGGCTCAGACATCACGAAGCACTACTTATGACACCACTCTGTGTTGGGGAGGTTGCTGGGGAGGCCAAAATGTGGCTCTGACATTTCAAAGTATCATTCCTGACACCTCTGGATGGGAGGGGAAATGATACGGAGGCAAAAATGGTTTGGTTAGAGAAAGGAGGCTTTTCTTTAACATCCGCCAAAGAGTTTTCCTAAACTGAACTACCACTGTTCCTCATATCCCCATGTTCAATTGTGGTAGTGCACATAGTAGAGAAAGAATCTTTCCTGCAATCTGTTCTCTGAGGCCACCCCTACTCAGCGGTTTATTTTGCTGTGTCCCTCCCTTAGTTAGCTAGTGTTTGGGATATTTTACCTAAAATCCCTCCAAGAGCAATATGGCTGAATTTAAATATCAGTGAAAATATGACTCATCTTACAGACTAACAAAAAGCTCCCATGAATAAGCTCTCTACCTATAGCATTTGGCATTAAAGGCTGCTGATTTGATTAGATTATTTTCTGCCAGCTCTGTGACTTACAGGCAGGGATTAGAATTAACTGCCCACCCACGAAGGTTGCTTTTATCTTTTATTCTATTTTTGGACTCTGACCATGTTATTGTCATTGAGCTTTGCAAGGTTCTTTCTCTTACATTTTATTTATATTTTATCTTTATATTTTATGTTTTTCTTCTTCCTAGATTCCAACACTCATTTCCTTCCTGCTATTAGGCATCTACTCTGATGTGTTTGAATTATGTCCTTGCGTGTGTTTGTACTCTTGTGAAATACGTGGCCTTCTTAAATATGTGGTGTTTGAATGCATAGTATTGTGCCATAGATCTTGTTTCTTAACTTATACACTCAACACTATGCTTTTTAAGTTCGACTTATGTGGCTATATGTATCTTTAGCTCATTGCTTCTAATGCATCAGATTCCATTAGCATTTATGCACCAAGTTTTGCTTGTCCATTATTTCCCCTTTTGAGGAACACCTGTGTTGGCTCTCCACTCCATTCCTACAAACAATGCTGTGATTAACATCCTCAATCATGTTCCCTTATGGACTTCTGCATATATTTCTCTGGGATATACACTCAAGGATAGAATTTCTAGGTCTTAGATACATATAATTCTTAGTCCATTTGGGCTACTATAACAGAATACCATAGACCAGCTGGCTTAAACAAAAAACATTTATTTCTCACAGTTTTGGAAGCTGGAAGTCCAAGATTAAGATGCTAGCATGGTTGGGTTCTTGATGAAGACCCTCTTCTTATGTCCTTACATGGCCTTCCTTGATGGGTGAGAAAGAAAGAGCTATCTCCTCTTTTTTTTAAATAGGACATTAATTACATTATTAGGCCCCATTCTCATGACCTTTTCTAACCCCAATAACCTTCCAAAAGCCCCACCTCCAAATACTATCACACTGGGGATTAGAGCTTCAACATGTGAATTTTAGAGGGACACAGACATTCAGTATATAAGCAATAATTTTGCTAATTATTGCCAGATTGCTTTCCAAAATGTACCAATCTAACTTCCCAATAGAATTATATTATTACCTGTTTCCCTACACACTAATACTTGGTATGGAAGGCAACTTCTGATATGGCTCCCAATGACTCCAGCCTTTTGATGTTCACACTTTTGTATAATCCACTACCCTTGAGTGTAGGATATATCTAATGACTTGCTTCTAATGAATAGAATCCATAGAAACTGGCAAAAGTAGTGGGATGTTATTAATTATTAACATAATGAGATTTCCTCTTACTATAACATTTTTGCTGACAATCTCTCTTGCCCTCTCATTTTCTCATTCTGATGAAAGCATATTGTGAGATAATCAGTGAAAAGGCTCACATCTCAAGGAACATCTCTTGAGGAAATGAGCCCTCTCTGCAACAAACCACAAGGAACTGAATCCTATCAACAGCCACATTTGTGGACGGGGAATTTGGTCCTTTCCAAATGAGTCTTGAGATGATGTAGCCTTGTAAGAGACCCAGGGCCAGAGGACCCAGCTAAGCTACCCCCAGGTTCTTGACCCGTAGAAACTCTGAGACAATAGATTTTGGTGTTTTAAGCCACTACTTTTTGGGGTAATTTTTTTAAAAGATTTTTTATTTATTTTTTTAACAGAGAGACACAGCGAGAAAGGGAACACAAGCAGGGAGTGTGGGAGAGGGAGAAGCAGGCTTCCCCCCGAGCAGGGAGCCCGATATGGGACTCAATCCCAGGACCCTGGGATCATGACCTGAGCCAAAGGCAGACGCTTAACGACTGAGCCACCCAGGCGCCCTGGGGTAATTTTTTTTACCCAGGAAATGATAACTAATACTTAGTATTATCCAACTTTTAATTTTTAAAGAAATTTGATTGATAACACAGTCTCCTTTTACTTCTGTGATTACTAGTGATGAAGCTATCCAGATTTTCTATCTTTAAAATTGTTTTTTGGTTATTAACATTTCTCATTCTTGGATTTCTTGTCTTTTTCATGTTGATTCCATCATTACTTTGTAATTTTTGGATATTAATTCCTTGTTAGTGAACTTTGTCTTTGATATACTTTGAACATAAATCCTTGATGTTTATCCAATTTTGTTATTCTCAACATACTTTTCCTGCACCATCTGATATGTGGTGATATCTTTATCACATACCTTTTAATTTTAGGGGGTGTTCATTGATCATGGCCTCCAGTACTAGGTTGAATGTAGAGGCAATATCAGATATTTATATCCTGAAGGTCATGTGCCTAATGTGTTAACAGTAATTAGGAGAGGTTTTGATTGTTTTTGCTGTGGAGACTTAATCATGTTAAAGAAGTTTCTAGCTGTTCTCAGTTTTTGGAAAAAGCTTTTTAAAAAACCGTAAGAGACTCTTAACTCTAGGAAACAAACTGAGAGTTGCTGGAGGAGAGGTGGGTGGAGGGATGGGGTAATTGGGTGATGGGATTTAAGGAGGACACTTGATGTAATGAGCACTGGGTGTTATATGCAACTGATGAATTACTAAATTCTACCCCTGAAGCTAATAATACAGTATATGTTAACTAAATTGAATTTGTTTATTTTTAAAGATTTTATTTACTTATTTGACAGAGAGAGAGAGAGTGAGAGAGGGAGAGAGAAAGCGAGCACAAGCAGGGGGAGAACCCGAGGGAGAGGGAGAAACAGGCTCTCCGCTAAGCAGGGAGCCCAATACATGACTCGACCCCAGGACCCTGGGATCATGACATGAGTCGAAGGCAGACGCTTAACTGACTGACCCACCCAGGCACCCTGGCTAAATTGAATTTAAATAAAAAGTTTAAAAAATAATCATGTGTCTGAAAAGATGTTCATCATCACTTATCATAAGGGAAATGCAAATGAAGACTACAATGAGATAGCCCCTCATGCCTGTAGGAATGGCTAAAATCAACAAGAAACAACAGGTTTTGGTGAGGATGTAGAGAAAAAGGAATCCTTATGCACTGTTGGTGGAAATGCAAACTGGTGCAGTCACTGTGGAAAACCACATGGAGGTTCCTCAAAATTTAAAAATAGGTAGCAATCACACTACTGGGTATTTATCGAAAGAATGTACAAAAACAGTAATTCAAAGGGATACATGCACCCCTGTGTTTATAGCAACATTATTTATGATAGCCAAATAATGGAAGCAGCTCAAGTACCCATCGATTGATGAATGGATAAAGAAGATGTGGTATATGTATACAATGGAATATTATTCAGTCATAAAAAAGAATGAAATCTTGCCATTTGCAGTGACATGGATGGAGCTAGGGTATAACGCTAAGCGAAATAAGTCAGAGAAAGACAGATACCATACGATTTCACTCACGTGGTATCTAAGAAACAAAACAAAGGAGCAAAGGGTAAAAAAAAGAAAGCAAGGCAAGCCAAGAAACAGACTTTTAACTATAGAGAACAAACTGATGGTTACCAAAGGGGAGGGTGGGTGAAATAGATGAAGGAGATTAAGAGTACACTTATCATGATGAGCACCGAGTAATGTATAGAATTGTTAAATCACTATATTGTACACCTGAAACCTTACTATGTTGTAATTTTATTTTGGATAGCAACACGACCAGCCAAAAGATTATATTTCCCATTCTCCTTTCCAGGTAGAGATTATCATGTGATAGTTCTGGCCAATGAGATATAAGTAAGTTATTGGGTTTGGTTTCTTTTTTCTTTTTTTTTTTTTTAGGTTTCTTTAAAAAATTTTTTTATTATGTTCATTTAGCCAACATATAGTACGTCACTCTTTTTTGATGTAGTGTTCAATGATTCATTAGTTGTGTATAACACCCAGTGCTCATCCCAACATGTGCCCTCCTTAATACCCATCACCCAGTCACCCCATCCCTCCACTCCCCTCCTTTCTGTAACCCTCAGTTTGTTTTCTGGAGTCCATAGTCTCTCATGGTTTGTCTCCCTCTCTGATTTCTTCCCATTCAGTTTTCCCTCCTTTCCCTTGTGGTCCAAATTGTCCTTTAAATTTCATTTCATGATCTGTTTCTTCTCAGTTTTGAAATCAAAGTTATGCTAGTCTTATAAAATGGGTTGGTAAGGTTTCTCTCATTTTCAATTTTCTGATACACATGTATGAGAGAGAGAATTGCCTGTTCCCTGAATATTTTTTTTAAAATTTATAAAACCATCTAGATCTAGGGCTTTGCTGTATGTGGGGCAGTAGATGAGGAGAGTCTGATTACCATTTTTCTTTAATAGTTATGTGTATTTGCAGTCAAATGCTCTACCACTGAGCTATACCCCTTAGTTATGTGTATTTGAGTTTGTGACAGGGACTAATTAGCAATACCAATTTCTTCCCTTTCATTATTTAGAACCTGTTGATAGATACATATGTGTCAGAGAGAGATCCAGATAAAGGTGACTGCAAGTTGTGACTTTAGATCTCTACCCAAGTGGACTTGCTAATAGTTCACCCTTGAATTCACCAGATCCCTTACCACATGGCAGATCAGAATTCATCTTTCAGCTGGTAGGGCTGATCCTGTGAAAATAAAGTGGATGAGAAGGGGCTGAGTGAAGCATGCCCCAATGCTTCTTACAAATTTACCAACAAAATCCCTGCCTCTTCCTGGGGAGAAGTGAGTGAGGTGGTGGAGAGAGGCTAAATGTGTTAAAAATTATACCAAAACAAATAAATCTCCCAAATTATTGGCCTTACAGGTTTCCTCTGCAAAATCTAGTCATTTATATTGTTTCCCCCAACAATATGTTCATTTCTTCTTGAGCTTCCAGTTTATTGGCAAGTATTTACTCATACTATTTCATTCCTTTTTAAGATGCTATAGTATTTTTCCTTGTTCATATTTTGAGTCTTAGTTTTTTTTTTCTTCATGTCTCACTTGTGGTTTATCTTATTAGTCTTTCTAAGTAATCATTTCTTGATGTTGTGATTGTTCTTTTGGTCTATATTTCTTTCTGTCTTTCTATTTCCTCCCTTCTAGTTTCTTTTGCATTTACTCTGTTGCCCTTTCTTCCCAGCTTGTTGAGCTGGACACATAGCTTATCTGTCCTCAATATTTTTTGATTTCTGATAAAAGTATTTAAAGCAGTAAATTTCTCACAACATTCTATGTTAGTTATGTGTCACAAATCTTCTAGTGCTAAGTAGTGTTAGGAATACCTCACAGTTTTTAAAATTATTTCTTCTTTAATCCAATCATTTAGTATGATTTTAGTTTCTAAGCATATTAGATTAAGCTATCCTTTAAAATCTATTTCTAATTTTATTGTAGTCGAAGGACATAGTCTGTAGGATAATGATTCCTCAAGGTTTTTTAAGGCTTTCTTTGTGAACTTGTACATTGTCAATTTTTGAGACTATTCCTTGATTGCTTAAAAATAATGTGTATTATCTATTTGTTGAGGGTAAGTTTTCTATATACTAGTTTGTGCTTATTGATTCTTTTTTATTTAAATTCAATTAGCCAACATATAGTACATCATTAGTCTCAGATGTAATGTTCAATAATTCATCATTTGTATATAACACACACTGCTCATCACATCACGTGCCCTCCTTAATGCCCATCACCAAATCACCCCATCCCCCAACCCACCCCACCCCCCTCCAGCAACCGTCAGTTTGTTTCCTGGAGTCAAGAGTCTCATATGGTTTGTCTCCCTCTGATTTCTTCCCATTCAGTTTTCCCTCCCTTCCCCTGTGGTCCTCTGTGCTGTTTCTTATATTCCACATATGAGTAAAACCATATGATAATTGTCTTTCTCTGATTGACTTATTTCACTCAGCATAATACCCTCCAGTTCCATCCATGTTGACGTAAATGGTAAGTATTCATCCTTTCTGATGGCTGAGTAATAATCCATTTTGTGTGTGTGTGTGTGTGTGTGTGTGTGTGTGTGTGTACACCATATCTATATCCATTCATCTGTCGATGGATATCTGGGCTCTTTCCATAGTTCGGCTATTGTGGACATTGCTGCTATAAACATTGTGCTAATTGATTCTATTACTCATATCCTCTTTCTCTGCTTTTTTTTTTTTTTTTTTGGCCCTTTCTCTTTTGATCTCTGCCTTTTATTTATCTTTTTGGCCCCTTCTCTTTTGATTTCTAGTTGCCTAGCATAACTATTTCCATACCTTCATTTTCATCCACCATACCTCTGATGAAGGCCTCATTTTGTCAGCATTCAGCACCTTACCCATTGATTACCTAGTGGGACAGATGCCTGAGCCTAAAAACTTTGCTGTATCTCCATCTGATGGCCCTAGGAAGAACCTTCTCTGCAAAGCCCTAGAACATCTACAAGTATTACAAAAGGATGTAGGCCTCTGGACCCCTGGTAGGTGTAGAAGTCCCTCTACGTTTGTACTTTTGGGGAGTGGAAATGAAACACTTGAGACTTCCCCTAGCTGGAAAATTTTTAATCACAGTTCCTTTAGATCTTTCACATCTTTACCTTTATTATCATAATGGGAGCTTATAGTGAACAGAAGAAAGTACATGGCTTTGCTCTCTATTCAAGCAGTGGACATATAAGAGCTCAGTAAATGCTTGAATGAGTAAATGCATGACCACATAGATGCGTGAATAAATGTACAGGCAGCTTATAGGCAGTGATACTACCATTACTCTGAAGCACTAAATGTCATCTTTCATTTAGTCATCTGTAATTATTGAGAATTATCCTCTGATTTTTTTAAACATTTATTTAATTAACAGTAATACTCACATATTTATACATGTCAATAAGCCATTGGAGTTTCTTTAAAGTGCTAATCATGTCCTTTCCTTTTACATTTTTGTCCTTAATTTCTTTATTTGTATAAAGAAATTACTCTTTAGCTGTATAAAGTTCATACTACATTATGTAAAACTGCCTTTTGTCTGTCAAATATATTGTCTCATATATTGCCCGGTTTCTCATTTGTCTTTTGAGAAATGTGTTCATCATCTTTTGACATATAGAAATCCTTAATTTTTATCTAGTCAACTATATTTATCTTTTTCTTTATGGCTTACGATATGGTTTTTAAAATATATTGTTGGGAACACGTATTGATGATTTGGAGACACTGAGGCTTATTGTTCTTTCTTGTAAAACTTTTAGCAATCCCTTCTGGTACTTCAATATCTTTTAAGCACTTTTGACTTATGTACATATGTCTCTTATGGCTTTTTTTCCACAAATTTTAGCGTTTTATTGTTATTGTCTGTCTTTCATGTTAAAATAGGCAGGTGACATTTCTACAACCACCCCAATGCATAGCTAATTGATCATGCCATACTTTCCTGCTGCAGCCTCAGAATCCAGTTAAACACAACATTCTAGTCAGTCCCTACAAATGGACAAGCATTGACTAATGTGTGTGTGTGTGTGTGTGTGTGTGTGTGTGTGTGTGTGTACCTGTCTGTTGTTCTGATGCTAGATCAGTAGTCAGTAAATGATGGCCTGTGGGTCAAATTCAGCTTGGCTGCCTGATTAGGCAAAAACAAACAAACAAAATGAAAAACCATATACACATTCATGTATCTATTTGCTATGGCTAATTTCGTGCTACATGGGCAGAGTTGAGTAGTTGTGATAAAGACCATACGGCACACAAAGCCAAAATTATTTACTATCTAGTTCTTTAACAGAAAAAATATTGCCCACCCATGAGCTTTTTGAGGGCAGGGTTTAGGTTTCATTTATTTGTGTATTCCTGCAGGTCACAGCATATAGTTAACCCTTAATATAATTAGAGGCCATAAGTAAGTTGAAAATTAGTAAAATAAAATAAAACCTTTCCAATGAAGGCATCATTGTTGAGCACTATATAATAACTATACCATTCTCTCAAATAACATCCCTAGTCAAACATCTCTAGTATTATTAATGTACTTTTTCTTCAGGCATTATTCTGATTTCTCAAAGGAAGAACATTTCTTAAAATAGAGTTGGGGACAAAGGGTAGGATTCTATCACTCTTGAGGCTAGGTTTCCTCTCCCAACTGTGACTTTGGGCCATGAAATTGAAAGTTCATTTAGATTGTCTTTGTGCTTTATTTTTAGGAAGGTCAGTTACTTATTTTCACAATGGTAAGGCTTATTTATCAGTGTTAATTCCATCTCTATTATAAAGCAGTAAAATGGATTCTAAATGCAAATTCATAGGAAGTCAAATAAAGCATAGAAAGGTTTTATAGAGGAATTACCATCACTCTCACAGATAAACTACAAAGATCTTGCTATATTTCTGTGTGTTCTGTTTAAAATGTTTTCCTAATATTTCCTACCAATAATTTGTGTCAAATTATACTGTTTTGTAATTTTTTCAATCTTCATTCAAAACTAAGCACATAGTAGGTACTCAATAAATATTTGCATCAGAAAACTGTGACATGAGTTACTCCCCAGAGATTTTAAGATAAAGTAACCTGGTAAAATAATGTGTTCTGAAAACCAGTATGAAATGGGATTGCTACAAAGAAGGACTATTTAGAAATGTTGATGTTACCTAACCCAATATTTGCAATTAGGTCTTTCTGGAACCTGAACTAACTTTTCAGATCCCATAAGAACTTCTAATAGTGAAATATCCTTTTTGCAGATAGTGCCAAGAAATAGAGTCAATAAGCAACTCTCAGAAATGACATGATGGAATGATTAATATTTATTACTGGTGAAAAAATATGTACTCTCTCCCTGGTAAAGCAATTTTAGGATATGAGAAATTTGTCTTACTAAATATAAACCTAAGCCTGACAAAAATAATTTTAAATAAAATCAATGAAAACATTTTCCTCTACAGTCAATAATGTTGTACTTTCATATTTTACTTTCTTACTGTTTGTATCACAATTAAATCCTTTTCAGGTTGTGTTGCTGGGCTAGATTGTCAGAGCTTTGCCCCTCAATTGTAAACAACTGTTAGAATGAGCTCTGCTTTATTATATTTTGTAATAGGGACCAAGTGAGATTTATAGAATATAGTTATTAATTTTATATTTCTTCAGGTCAATTATTCTGGTTTTCCTTCCTTTTTTTTTTTGCAATTTTGTATGTGAAAATTGTTATTGTATAATTCTGAAGAAATCCTCCATTAGACTGTATTTTCCAAACTTCTTAGTTCATAGTAATTCTTTATTTTAAATCTCTTTTATATGTGTTTTAGATGTTGGTATTTTACATTCTTGCTTGAATTCTTCTTTCTTGATGACACATGTATTTGTTATATATGTGGTTTATATATTATATAATGTGTTACATATTATATATATACACATACATATATATGTATATAATATACCACTATGATTTAGGGGCCAGCAAACCACTGTCCATGTGGGGTCAAATATAGATCACAGCTGTTTATTTTTACAGATACAATTTTAGTGGAACATAGCCATACCCATTCATTTATATAGTGTCTGTGGTTGCTTTTGTGCTAAAACAACAGAGACCTTATATAGTCTGGAAAGCCTAAAATATTTACTACCTGACTTTTATTTACTGACCCAATATTTTAAAGATCAGAACACTGAATCTCAGAGAAGTTCAGTAATCTGCCCAGGTTCACGCTACTATGAAAGTGACAGAGTTGAGATTTAGATGCAGTCTCCCAGATTCTAGAGCTCCTGCTTATAACTTATATATCATAATACCTCATTATCTGGTAGAGCTGTTATTGCCCTTCTACCCTCACCACTGGTCACAGTTTTTTCTTTTCCAAAATATTGAACATTTCAATTTATTTTCACTTTTTATAAGTCAAATCTCGAGTCAGTGCAACTGATATGTGTCTACTTGGGTAATTTTTAGTTAGTTGCTACATGAAGCCTTAACAAAACCCTCCTAGGTTTGCCATAAAAAAGGACACTGTTAAGGGGATTGGCAACAGCAGGAACCAAAGTATATGATGGATCTCTCATACATACTTTTTAAAAATTTTTTATTGTTATGTTAATCACCATATATTACATCATTAGTTTTTGATGTAGTGTTCCATGATTCATTGTTTGTGCATAACACCCAGTG